>NC_057795.1:694727326-694732503 GCF_018294505.1 Triticum aestivum
CCCCTCTCCCCCTTCCTTCCCCCTCCTAGTAGGAGTAGGAAAGGAGGAGTCCTACTCCTACTAGGAGGAGGATTCCTCCTCCCTTGGCGTGCCCAAGGGGCCGGCCGGCCTCCCCCCTTGCTCCTTTATATACGGGGGCAGGGGGGCACCCCATGACACAAGTTGATCTACGGATCGTTCCTTAGCCGTGTGCGGTGCCCCCCTCCACCATATTCCACCTCGGTCATATCGTCGCGGAGTTTAGGCGAAGCCCTGCGCCTGTAGAGCATCATCATCGTCACCACGCCATCGTGATGACGGAACTCATCCCCGAAGCTTTGCTGGATCGGAGCCCGGGGATCGTCATCGAGCTGAACGTGTGCTGAGCTCGGAGGTGCCGTACGTTCGGTACTTGGATCAGTTGGATCGTGAAGACGTACGACTACATCAACCGCGTTGTCATAACGCTTCCGCTTACGGTCTACGAGGGTACGTGGACAACACTCTCCCCTCTTGTTGCTATGCCATCACCATGATCTTGCGTGTATGTAGGAAAAATTTTGAAATTACTCCGTTCCCCAACAGTGGCATCCGAGCCTAGGTTTTATGCGTTGATGTTATATGCACGAGTAGAACACAAGTGAGTTGTGGGCGATACAAGTCATACTGCTTACCAGCATGTCATACTTTGGTTCGGCGGTATTGTGAGATGAAGCGGCCCGGACCGACATTACGCGTACGCTTACACGAGACTGGTTTCACCGTTACGAGCAAATATGCATATATGGCCTCGGAACACGGAGACCGAAAGGTCGAGCGTGAATCATATAGTAGATATGATCAACATAGTGATGTTCACCATTGAAAACTACTCCATCTCACGTGATGATCGGTTATGGTTTAGTTGATTTGGATCACGTGATCACTTAGATGACTAGAGAGATGTCTGTCTAAGTGGGAGTTCTTAAGTAATATGATTAATTGAACTTAAATTTATCATGAACTTAGTACCTGATAGTATTTCGCTTGTCTATGTTTGTTTGTAGATAGATGGCTCATGTTGTTGTTCCGTTGAATTTTAATGCGTTACTTGAGAAAGCAAAGTTGAAAGATGATGGTAGCAATTACACGGACTGGGTCCGTAACCTGAGGATTATCCTCATTGTTGCACAGAAAAGTTACATCCTGGAAGCACCGCTGGGTGCCAGGCCTGCTGCTGATGCAACTGACGATGTTAAGAACGTCTGGCAGAGCAAAGATGATGACTACTCTATAGTTCAGTGTGCCATGCTTTACGGCTTAGAACCGGGTCTTCAACGATGTTTTGAACGTCATGGAGCATATGAGATGTTCCAGGAGTTGAAGTTAATATTTCAAGCAAATGCCCGGATTGAGAGATATGAAGTCTCCAATAAGTTCTACAGCTGCAAGATGGAGGAGAATAGTTCTGTCAGTGAGCATATACTCAAAATGTCTGGGTATAATAATCACTTGATTCAACTGGGAGTTAATCTTCCGGATGATAGCGTCTTTGACAGAATTCTCCAATCACTGCCACTAAGCTACAAGAGCTTTGTGATGAACTATAATATGCAAGGGATGAACAAGACTATTCCCGAGCTCTTCGCAATGCTAAAAGCTGCGGAGGTAGAAATCAAGAAGGAGCGTCAAGTGTTGATGGTCAACAAGACCACTAGTTTCAAGAAAAAGGGCAAAGGGAAGAAGAAGGGGAACTTCAAGAAGAATAGCAAGCAAGTTGCTGCTCAAGAGAAGAAACCCAAGTCTGGACCTAAGCCTGAAACTGAGTGCTTCTACTGCAAGCAGACTAGTCACTGGAAGCAGAACTGCCCCAAGTATTTGGCGGATAAGAAGGATGGCAAAGTAAACAAAGGTATATGTGATATACATGTTATTGATGTGTACCTAACTAGAGCTCGTAGTAGCACCTGGGTATTTGATACTGGTTCTGTTGCTAATATTTGCAACTCGAAATAGGGACTACGGAATAAGCGAGCACTGGCCAAGGACGAGGTGACGATGCGCGTGGGAAACGGTTCCAAAGTCGATGTGATCGCGGTCGGCACGCTACCTCTACATCTACCTTTGGGATTAGTTTTCGACCTAAATAATTGTTATTTGGTGCCAGCGTTGAGCATGAACATTATATCTGGATCTTGTTTGATGCGAGACGGTTATTCATTTAAATCAGAGAATAATGGTTGTTCTATTTATATGAGTAATATCTTTTATGGTCATGCACCCTTGAAGAGTGGTCTATTTTTATTAAATCTCGATAGTAGTTATACACATATTCATAGTGTTGAAACCAAAAGATGCAGAGTTGATAATGATAGTGCAACTTATTTGTGGCACTGTCGTTTGGGTCATATCGGTGTAAAGCGCATGAAGAAACTCCATACTGATGGACTTTTGGAATCACTTGATTATGAATCACTTGGTACTTGCGAACCATGCCTTATGGGCAAGATGACTAAAACGCCGTTCTCCGGAACTATGGAGCGAGCAACTGATTTGTTGGAAATCATACATACTGATGTTTGTGGCCCAATGAATGTTGAGGCTCGCGGCGGGTATCATTATTTTCTCACCTTCACAGATGATTTGAACAGATATGGGTATATCTACTTGATGAAACACAAGTCTGAAACATTTGAAAAGTTCAAAGAATTTCAGAGTGAAGTGGAAAATCATCGTAACAAGAAAATAAAGTTTCTACGATCTGATCGTGGAGGAGAGTATTTGAGTTATGAGTTTGGCCTACACTTGAAACAATGTGCAATAGTTTCGCAACTCACGCCACCTAGAACACCACAATGAAATGGTGTGTCCGAACGTCGTAATCGTACTTTACTTGATATGGTGCGATCTATGATGTCTCTTACTGATTTACCGCTATGAGGCCCTCCGGGAGAGGTGGACCCCCGGAACCCTTCCGGTGGCCCCGGTATGACCCCGAAACTTTCCGGTGACCGTATTACAACTTCCCATATATAAATCTTCACCTCCGGACCATTCTAGAACTCCTCGTGTCGTTCGGGATCTCATCCGGCACTCCGAACAACATTCGGTAATCACATACAAGTCTTCCTTATAACCCTAGCGTCACCGAACCTTAAGTGTGTAAACCATACGGGTTCGGGAATCACGCAGACATGACCGAGACAGCTCTCCGGCCAATAACCAACAGCAGGATCTGGATACCCATGTTAGCTCCCACATGTTCCACGATGATCTCATCGGATGAACCACGATGTCGAGGATTCAAGTAATCCCGTATACAATTCCCTGTCAGTCGGTATGTTACTTGCCCGAGATTCGATCGTCAGTATCCCAATACCTCGTTCAATCTTGTTACCGGCAAGTCACTTTACTCGTCACGTAATGCATGATCCCGTGACCAACCACTTGGTCACATAAAGCTCATTATGATGATGCATTACCGAGTGGGCCCATAGATACCTCTCCGTCATACGGAGTGACAAATCCCAGTCTCAATCTGTGTCAACCCAACAGACACTTTCGGAGATACCTGTAGTATACCTTTATAGCCACCCAGTTACGTTGTGACGTTTGGTACACCCAAAGCACCCCTACAGTATCCGGGAGTTACATGATCTCATGGTCTAAGGAAATGATACTTGACATTAGAAAAGCTCTAGCAAACGAACTACACGATCTTGTGCTATGCTTAGGATTGGGTCTTGTCCATCACATCATTCTCCTAATGATGTGATCCCGTTATCAATGACATCCAATGTCCATAGTCAGGAAACCATGACTATTTGTTGATCAACGAGCTAGTCAACTAGAGGCTCACTAGGGACATGTTGTGGTCTATGTATTCACACATGTATTAGGATTTCCGGATAACACAATTATAGCATGAACAATAGACAATTATCATGAACAAGGAAATATAATAATAACCATTTTATTATTGCCTCTAGGGCATATTTCCAACACCCCTGCCTCGAGCATGGCCTTCACCTTCGGCGTCTGGCTCTTCCTTGACCGCAGCGGCTCTTTGGCAGGAGGAGGACCTGGTCTCCTCGGCGGAAGTACGGCTGCGGCCACGCCCTCTCGCCATGATGGTGGATGAAGAATGGAGACAAAGGGGAGACGCGGGGAGATGCTCCTCCTCCTCCCCCTAAGTTACCTTTTTATATAGCTGAACGGGGAAGGCTAAAAGACTAGCTCTATGCCTCTGAAGAGCCCGTTCAGGTCCGGCTCGTTAAGTGGCAACGAGCAAGGCCATCGGCCGCCCTCCCCGCCCAATCAAAGGCATGAGAGTATCGGCCACTATGCGACTTCCCGTATCCCGTGCATCTATCACCTACCCCATGCCGTGCATGCAGCATACGTGGCGCAAGGGGCAGGCATAGTGGGAAACATGGGACGACGGTTCCGAGGCAGAGAGAGTAAATGAGCAGTGGCCCTGCAGTTTTAAAGGGACACGCAAGCCGCCTCTTTACTATTCACCATGGGATGACGCGAGCGTGCTGCGGTCATTCCACGCACAACCCCCACGTCAGGCATTCAACACGGGTTGTGGGGAAGCGCAACTGGCGAGGGGGGGTTACTGCGGTAAAACTCTACCACGCGCACCCGCGCACTGTTTTGGGCCTGGCCAAACAACGCTCTGCGCCTATGTGTGGCCCAAGCCCGGGGGCTCCTGTCGATGTACAAAAGTAGGGGTCCTTTTGGTACCCCTTTACTTGTGCGCACGCAGTTAGAGCCGCACCTACGGCCACACTTAGCGGGGCAGAGGAAGGAAGTAAAGTACAAGATGACCAGAGCAACACCAAGACAGAAGCATGAAGAGCAAAAGGGCGAGGTGAACTCCCCTGGCAAGGCCCTTGCCGGGGCGGTCCCCACAGCCCCGGCAAGAGCCTTGCCGGGGCAACTTGCCCGACACCAGCAGAGCTGCCACCCTTGAACCTGAGAGTTTCGACACCATCAACCACATTGGAACCAAGGCTCGGGAGGCACCTCCATGGTGGCATGCAGATCTTTGTGAAGAACAATAACATACAAGACTAGATGAGAATCAGTAGACGAAGATCCTCTGTAAGATCCTTGCCGAGGATACCCATGAGACCCCCGGCAAGACCCTTGCCGGGGACGCCCACGACACCGCGGCAAGACTCTTGCCAAAGACATCTGCGGGGCCGCAGCCC